>NC_079493.1:128604790-128648466 GCF_030052815.1 Hevea brasiliensis | reverse complement strand
ATGAGTTTGGACATTAGGGTTGTGTAGGTGAAATTGTAACTTAGCTTAGGAAATGGTTAGGGAACTTTTTAATGGTCAATTAGTGACCATTTTAGGTAGGTTGACCCTAATTAGAACTGAAAAATGAGATGGTAAAGTTAAAGTATAAAGCGCCTATGGATGACATAGGGACTGAAATTTCAGTCCCTTTGCACTGCCATAACAGGCTGTGCTTGTCCAATTGATGTTTGGCCAATTGGACATGAAACTAGGCTTATAATGGCACATTTTTGCTGAAGAAACCATGCTCAAAAGACCAAAGAAAAAGGGTCAAAACTCAGCCACAATCCGGAACCCTGAAACTGCCTCTGCAGAATTTGACCAAATGAACAGTAACTGTTCATTTGGCCATAAGTCACTGTAGATTTGGTCAATTGGTCTGAAATGTTTACAGCAACAAGTTAAGACATAGACAAACAACTTTCATGAAGGAACCTACCCCAAATTATGGCCAGAACCCATTCAACCAAGTGACTCAAGTCACTGTTCATGCATTGTAGATATGGTAAAATTCTGCAGACTGCATATCCGGACAGCCTGGGTTTTTGAGCCATATCTGGAGCTACAAAACTCCAAATGGAGTGATTCAAAAAAGGAAATTCAACTAGACAAAATAAGGAACAACTTTCATGTTTTACATTTCCTCAAATTCTAACAGTAACAGTGTCTAATGGAACAGTGAAGTTGACTCACCAAAACTGAAAAATCTGTTTGTGTTGAGTTACACTTTGGAATGGCAAAAACACTTAATGCCAACAAGTTTTAAACACCAAATATGGTATGTTGGGAGTGCCAAAGTTGATGTACACATTTTTATTCTAAAAGTCAACATTTTTGTTGACCAATGATGAATAGTAACACCAAAAAAGTTGAAATTCACAAATTGACGAATTTAAGAGTTTCAAATGCCTAGTATACCTAACAAGATTGGTTTGGATAGTTTGGCATGCCAATAGGGTTCGATTAGCGATCTTGCACATGGCAAAAATGCCATTCTGTGATTTCATGGCTTTTAGCCATTCGACTTTGCATTGAGACTTGGCCTTGTGCACGATATTCTGACTTGTTAGCCGTACATTGCACAGGAGATGCATATGTGACCGATGGTGTGACGGGAGGTACTAGGTACCCAGCGCGGTTACCGTTATCGATCCGATCGTCTAGTGTAGGTTACTTGGGGCAACCAAATGAATAAAAGTGAACAAAGTTAATGAATTAATGAATATACCAAGATCAAACAAAGAAAGCATACACATTGTATACACATTTATTTTCTTGCTATTTTCTTCTATTATATTATTGCACCACTAAGCATTATTGCTTAGCGCGTTGCTTTTGCCACGTGTAGGTACTGGAGATTCCGACCGTGAGCCCAGTAGACCACGCATGGGTGAGTCCATCAGCGATTACGCTCGATGTCCGTGTCACCTCACTACTGCGATGCATCGGTAGGGCACTAGGTGTCATTTTGTCATTTTGATATTTTGTAGCAGATTTGTATTTTCTCATATGTATTTGAACTCATGTAATATATTTTGATGTTTATATAAATAATGAAAGTTATGACTATGAATGCAAGATTTGAGCATGTATTTATTGCTTGTATATGAGAAATGGATGTTGAGAAATGAAAAGGTTGTTGAAACCTGAAACTGAAAAATTGTTCAAATCTTGATATTGAGTTTTGTGATGATATTGAAGTTGAGAATGAATGAATTTGTTTATTGGAAGTGTTTTTAACAGGTTCAAGAAGCAGTTTTCTCCATTTTTAGCCGGTACTCCGCCGGATTTTCCTTAAAATTTTCGAAACCTTAAATGAATAATACTTTTGATAAATGGCTTAAACAAATTGTATTTCATAAATTATATGCAAAAGTATGATATAAATTAATTGAGGAATATTAGAGTGTGCCGGTACACCGTGTGGCATTACTTACTCGGGTATACGGTACACGGGTAAGGGGTGTCACATAGCCTTTGATCCTTTGAAGCCAAGATGTTATAAAGCTTAGGCAAGACAAAAATACCACACTCGTAGAGCTTGTCACAACCCATATAAAGATTTCTTTAAAAAAACACACATGATTAGACTTTGTGCGATCTAAGAAGCCTTGGGGCTGTTTCATATACCCTGGTTCTTTTAGTGTCCCATGCAAGAAAGCATTGGAAACATCAAGTTGTCGAATGAGCCAGTTAGAATTGACCACAATAGACAAAATGAGATGAACGATTACTGGTTTTATAACAGGACTGAATGTTTTAACATTAGCCATGCCAGGCCGTTGATAAAATCCTTTGGCCACAGGTCTGGCCTAGTAGCGGTCAATAGAACCATTCAGCTTCATCTTAATTCTATAAATCCACTTGCAACCGATCACATTAGAGGCTTGTGTTCGCTATACCAAATCCCAAGTGCCATTAGACATTAGTGCTTCAATTTCCTCCAACATGGCTTATCACCAAACTTGATGCTTGGCTACTTCAGTGTATGTGGATGGAGCTATAAAGTTGGCAGAAGTAGTGAGATTAGCTTTGAGTTTGAGGCTGCCAGTTTTAGACTGAGTGACCATGGGGTGCTGATTTTGAGTAAGAGAAAGAGGTGGATTGGAGGAAATTGGCGGGTTTGGCAGAGGTGGAGGTAATGCGAGTTGAGGAATATCTTGGCTAATGACCGTTGGTGGTGGTGTAGGTGGTGTCACTGGTTAAGGTTCCACAACAGGTGAAGTTATCTCTGTGAGGGGTTGTCCAAGTGTAAAGAAAGGGAATGGTGGTGGACTGAGAATAGAAGATTGCCTATCACTCTCTTTGAACGGGAACACTTGTTCATCAAATAAAACATGGAGTGAGTAAAAAATCTTGTTGGTGGATAGAGACAAACATTTGTATCCTTTGTGAAGAAGACTATAACTAAGGAAAACACATTTAGTAGAGCGAGGTTCAAGTTTATTCTTAGTGTAAGGACAGAGCCAAGGATAGCAACAACATCCAAAAACACGTAAGAACTCATATTTCGGGTTACATTGAAAAATCATTTGGTAAGGCAATTTGTTATTCAATTTAGGAGTGGGTAACTGATTAATGGTGTGAATGGCTGTGGCAAAAGCATGATCCCAATATTTTGGTGGTACAGAGGAATGATATAGATATGCTCGAGCTATTTCAGTGATGTGACAATGTTTGCGTTTAGCACACCCATTCTGTTCAGGTGTGTGAGGGCAAGAGCTGCGTTGGATAATGGCATGCGAATAGTGGAAACCGCCAAACGCTAATAAAATAGAG
The DNA here is from genome assembly GCF_030052815.1 of Hevea brasiliensis. Classification (NCBI taxonomy): domain Eukaryota; kingdom Viridiplantae; phylum Streptophyta; class Magnoliopsida; order Malpighiales; family Euphorbiaceae; genus Hevea; species Hevea brasiliensis. Next base: position 128,645,148 of record NC_079493.1, on the reverse strand, counting down.
GAGACTCTGTTTGAGTCTCCATAAAAATAAAATGTGATGGAAAAAAAATTTAACAAATAGGATAATATGAATAAATGGAATTTAAATTAATAATGTACACGATAAGACAAGATAGGGTGCTCCGGCACCGAATGCGGCACGCCTTGCTCAGCTACACTATAGATTGGGTAAGGGGCGTCACAAGCTCCTTTTATTATATCCGAACTCTTTCTAAAGAATGATGATAATACTTACAATATCAAAATGAAGTAGCGTTCACAAGATAAATAAAGCCAATATTTCAAACAATAATGTAATATTTATGGAGTAAAAATATTTTAACAAAAACATAACAAAAAAACATTTCAACGAAGATGCAAAAAATGTAATATTTGTAGAGCAAGTATTTCAACCATTGTTGATCTTAACTTTATTCTCTTAAAAGTTTAATAGAATAACATACTATAGAATATGCCTCGTAAAGGCCAAAAAAGCAAAATGATAAAGAGAGTTCGGATTCTAGCTTATACAGGGCCCAAGGTGTTTGCATGTGACCTAGTTATACCCATTTTAAGGAAAATATGTAGAAATCTGCAAAAGTTTTTTTTCATTTTTTTTTACCTGCAATGAGCTTTAATAGTGACAGGGAGAAGTGGACTCTGATATCTGGTGCTTACAAAGAAAATGGAGCTACAGAACTATCAAATCAATCTTTTTGAATTGACGAGCTAAAGTACTTTTGCAATGAGATTTTCAATGTGAAATGTGAAGATTCTAAGAACTATTGTTTTGAGAGTGTGAAGATTCTTTAAAAAACTGACATTTATAAAGACTCTCTATTCTCTTCCCTTATACTTTCTAGACTTTCAAAAAGGACCCCTTTAATAGTAACACTTCAGGTATTTATAGTGAATGGAAGCGCTAAAATGGAGGGTCAGGATTCAAGATGGAAAAAGGAAGGGTTGAGATTTAAAAGGACAAAATTTGAGGGTCAGGAATTAAAGAGATCGAAAATCAAGGACAGAGATCAACTCAGGACTCTTTTGTCCTTTTCTTCTTTGATCCAAAGGTTGGGAATTGTACCTTACAGGCTAGATTAAGGGTTGAGGTTAAAAAGTATCAAATTTTTCTCTATTATAGGTGAGGATTGAGGTGTACCAGAGTGCTTTAACTAACTAAAATATGATGGTGAAAACTTGATCTATAAAATCAAGGGCTATGATGCAATGGCAAAGTGGTGTGTTTCTGAAATTCTGCCTCACCTGACCTTTTTACCTGATCCTTGTTTGATCTCTTTGTCCGACTTTATTTGGTTTCCTAATCCAATCTCCTTTTGGTTTCCTCCATCCAATCCCTCTTTATCCGATCTCTTTACTAGATTTCCTCACCTGATCTCTCTTCTTCTGAACCTTCTTCATTTGATCTTTCTTTATCCAATCTCTTTATCTGATCCTACTGTGGTTAGCCATGGTTTAAATTTCCTAGAGCTAGGCCTTCTATTAGTTGAGATTAAAAGCATTGGCCCCATTTGAATTCGAACTTAATTGGGATCTTGGCTGATTTTTTTGTCATTAATCCCCTGTCAAACTCAGTCTAGGAAATTGAGAAAGCATTAAATGTGTATTTATTCGAGACAGAGCCTCAAACTTCACAACCATTAATGTATAGGGCTATATATAAATTTGAGAGTGCTATCATTTCACACTTTGTGCTTTCTCTCAAATCTCTACGGCTAGTTTTCTCTCAAGCTTTCATTCTCTGGTGACGTGGTTTTATTTTGGCAAAGGTATAGTTCTCAATTTTTTATTCTCATTTATTAATTTTCTTGTTTCACCAGAAAATGAGCAGTGGTGATGTTCAAAGAGCGGCAAGTCCACTGTTAGTTAATGTTTCTTGGACATCCAATGAGGAGGAGAAGGCGAGAACAAGTGAGCGAAATGAGTTTGAGATGCCGACTGGACCAATCTCAAATAAGCCCATTGAGCCTAGCCAAGAACAGGTTGTAAACCCTAAGAAGGAACCTCTGCCAGTGGATGAAGTGACATCGGTTCCGAAGCATTCTAAACTAGCACAAATAAGTCAGGAGTTCAACCTCTCGGCCGACGAACATCAGATGCCATGGGGATCTCTAAGCCGATCACTTTTTTGAGGAGGGAGATCAGATCATTGTATACAAGAAACAACTAAAAGCCAGGATGCAATTTCCCTTGGAGTAGTTCTATAGAGATGTATTGAGCTATCATCACGTCTGCATAGCTCGACTACACATGAACTGGTGGCAAACTCTAGTTGCTTTTGGGTTTGTGCCAAGCTAAAGGTCTAGAGCCCACGGTGAAAGTGTTTATCGAGCTACACCACTTTGCCAAATTGAAGAATGACGAGTACTGGTCCTTCTAAGCGAAGTCGAACTGCAGGCTTTTCACTAAACTCCCCTCCTCCTTAAAGAACTAGAAAGATTGGTTCCTTATTATATGGAGTCGAAATCCCCATGGCTTCGAAGGCATTCCATGAAGTTAGAACTACTTAGTCGAGAGACCCCAGGAGAATATCGTCCTTAATCAGGATGAGATGGTAGTGGTCAAGGAGCTAAAGAGCCAAGCGAACACTCGTCGATACCTATGCACCGATGTCATTACGACTGAACTGAAATTGTGGCTGATGAATGTTGTCGCCCAAGAAAATGTTTTGCTTCAACTTTTTAATCTTGGGCCTAGAAAGGGTAACTCCCTTGTCTTGGTTCTTTTGATCAGTATAAACTTGATATACTTGTATTATATAGAAATTTTTAGGCACAATTGTACTATATTTCATGGAATTTAGGTAGATAATTGCATACATATTTGTTAATTTTATTAGTTTTTGTTAATTTAGTTAATCTTCTCTATATTTTATATTTTTTGCATCTTTTTAGGTATTCTGAAGGAAATCGAAAGCATAGGAGTGAAGTAGAATAGCTTGGGAGGACTTAAAAGCAAGGCAAGTTACTGATACAGTTGACATGCGTCATGTAATCACAGCGAAGGACCTGTGTAACCTTCTGCTCGGTAAGAATTAAAGGAGTCATAGAAAAGTCTCAGTACACAAGTCATGTAAAGGACCCTATGTACCATCCAAAAACCCGTGTAACTGTGACATCTTTACTTTAGATAGTCCGTACGTTCTACTGTTCCGGTAACTAATATCTATTCAGACAGCCAGAATGTCTGGAACTATATTTAAACTAGAGTGAGGAGTTGTAGATAACCTAAATAATGACAAGAAAAATTAAGGAAAAATTAAAAGAAATGAAATGGAGATAGGTTAAATGAGCCGAAGCTCCGGCGATAGGTTAAATGAGCCGAAGCAACTGTGAAGACAGTTGGCAACCTCGACCATGGGGAACCTTGTGAAAAAATTATTTAGAACTTAATTAAAGGAATTTTTATGAATTTATAAGTCAAGAAAATGAAAAGAAATAAGCACAAAGTAAGGAAAGATAAGGAGTTATCGTGTATTATAGAAGAGACGGGTATAAACCCAGTAAGAGCAAAATTTAGTCACTTAAATTTGAGGGTCCAATATTGACCAAAAGTAAGGATTATTAATTTAATGAAGCTAGATTAATTTAATTAATTGAAATTATAAACTTTAAAATAATTACAAAATTGTCATTTCCACTTATTTACAAATATGCCATTGAATATTAAATTAATATATATCAATAATTGATCAAAATTTTTGCCATCTTCTTCCTTAGTTTCCCATCCATATGCTTTCCCTCCACTTTCTCTCAAAATTCCTTTCTTCCACCATTGATACACCATCATCCAACCTCCCAAACACTTACCTACCTTCATTAACTTTGTTAGAAACTTAGAGAAACCTTCATATCCATCCTTGAAGTGAAGAAAACACACCAAAATCTCAAGCAAGAATTCTGCCAAGAAGTGATTTAACAAGAGGAAGTGAAGTTTGAGTCAATTGAAGAGTGATTGAAGGCTATTGGAAGCTAAGGAACAAGGTTAGTGTTATCAAATCCCTTGGATTTTGAAGTTATACCAAATTAATTTAGGGTTTGCTAAATTTGGAAATTTTAATTGTTGTATTCTAACTGATGTAATTATGCCTAAATTAAGTTAATTTGGCACCCAATTGTTGATATGAATTGATGAGATGACCAAATTGTTGAATGGGTGTGATTTTATGTGTTGAGACAAATTATGGACCCTTGAGTCCAGTAGTTTTGAATGACTATAAGTAGAGTTACATAACTCCAATTGGTGTGAAGCTAATTGGAGATTAAACCTTAGACATAATGCTAGAAATTTTATGAAGAAAGCTTACCCAAAAACTGACCATAATTTGCCCTAAAATTTGCTTGAATCTTGGTGTCCAAATTTTGGACCTAGAAAACTGACCATATGAACAGTATTTATTCAAATAGCCATAACTTTGTGTAGAGAGGTCCAAATGACCTGATTCTTGAACCCATGGAAAGCTTAGACATATTAGAACAACTTTCATGAAGAATATAAACCCAAATTCTGACCATAACCTAATCAAATTGCTAACCAAAATTAGCTCATCAAAACTACTAGAACCAGAATTGCCCAGAAATACTGGACAATGATCAATCCGGCCAGTTATGGTAAAAATACCATAACTTGAGCTACAAAACTCCAAATGGAGTGATTCAAAAAGGGAATTAAAGTAGAGACATTAAGGAACAACTTTGATGAAGGAAGTTTAGCCAAATTCCCACTGTAGATAGGTCTAATAGAATAGTAAACTTAAGTGACCAAAACTGAAATTTTGGAAATACATCTAGGGAACTTTAAATTGCAATTGGCAACTAGTGCCAACAAGTGTACAACCCAAAATGTAGTATTATTATGAATTTAGAATTAGTAATCCTATTATTTATTAAATAGTCAAAATTTTCATGAATAATAATGTGAATAGTAAATACAATGACACAAAATGCAAGAACTAAATTGCTAGAGGAAATTAAGGTATGAAGTTTGAAATCCATGAAATGTTCATGAATTACTTGGAATAGGAATGGTAATTTACCTAAATGACTTAATGAACACTAAAGTTATGTGAATAGGTAGTTAGGATTTGTATTTCAATCACTAGTAGACCACATAAGACATAAGTAATACAACTTGAAATATAAAATGAAATTAACCTAAATGGATTGTTAAGTATAAATGAGATGAAGTTAACATTAGGACTTATGTTTCTATTACAAATAAGATAATAACACCTTGTACAATAAATGGTACATAAGAGGAATTAAAGTGAATCATAAATACTTAGCAAGTAAAATACTTCTTAAATTATGAATTCATATAAATATTATAATGAATAAATGAATCACATGAATGTGTAAATGGAACATTAGTTCTCATCATGAGAGAAAGGAAGAATGTTTTGAGCATAATGATATGTGAAAATAATTAATGTGAATTGTGATCAACATAGATCATACAATGAATGTATAAATTACGTAGAAATGTGATTTGAAAATTATGCTTCCATCATAACTAGAATTAAAATGTTATAAAATATAAATAGAAAATATAATGAAATAATAAAACATATGAACATTTAATAGTATTAATGTGCCCATGTATTGCCTAAACACATGTATCAGATTGGATAGATTGGCATGCTAATAGGGGATTTATTAAACAGTACTGCATAAGGCTTTATGCCTGTATTTATGGCTTTATGCCCGTATTTATAACTTGTATGCCCGACTATTTTTTATCATGGCTTCTTAGTTATATTGATTGCATACGTGGTTAATGTTTTGTGTATTCACGTCCTATGGTATGACTGCCTGAGGCACTGCGGTGCCCTGTGTCAGCTATATTGATTGCATACGTGGTTGAAGTTTTGCGTCCCATGGTATGACGGCCCGAGACACCACGGTGTCCAGTGCCAAGGACCTGCTTATCCAGTTTAGTCAGCCTGTCATAGGTTACTTGGGCAGTGAAATTTGTTATGAATAATGAAAATTAAATAAACGAGTAAGAAAGACATGAAATAAACTAGATTAGTTTTAAAAATTTATTTATTAGAAAGACCTTAAATGAACTAGATAAATTCTAAAATTCAATTATTATGAAATAACTCTAGGAATTTTTATTTATTATGAAATGATCCAAAATACCTAAAAATAAATTTAGTGAGGTGATAAAAATATTAGCAAAAGAAATTTAACTTAAATAAATATTACAAATGCATCTTTCACAATAACATAAGCATAAATTAAATATTTTTAGAATATTTTTATCTTGTATATTGTTATTTTAAAATTTATGAACTAAGCACTTACAAAGAGGAACAAATTAGAATAAAAGATAGTCAATATTAGAAATTCTATACGAAATATAATTAAATTTTAATTATCTAAATTTTGTTTCATTTCTATCTTTATTTGTATAGTATTTCTTTGTTATATTATTGCACCACTAAGTAGAAATGCTTAGCGCAATAGATTGTTTCCTTTGCACAGATACTGAAGATAAAGCGTAGTAGATATTAGACTGAGATTTTAAAGTTTGGATCTGCAGAAGTGTCTAAGGTTATCACTTCCTCAACAATACATGTAGATAGAACCCATATAGGTCATATTTTGTATTTTGTACAATATAATTAGTTATTATGTTATAATGTAAATTATGAAATTGTATTTAATAGGTATGTGATGTAAATTAATAAATTAGCTCTTTCATATATAAATAATTTGTATATCTTGTAAATTATGAATTTGTGTAATTAGTTTGCAAATCATGTAAATTAATGAAGATTGAGAATTTTTGTATATGAATTGAGCATGAATGAATTTGTATGGAAATGAATAGGGAATGGAAACACATAATGATATTTGAAATGATGAGATGGTTGTGATAAATATGGTTGAGATTTTTATTGGAAATTATTATTAAAAATTTTAAACAGGTGAATAGTAAAAGACGCCAACTGATAATAAAATAGGGGAAACTCTATTAGTTTCTCCTTTAGACATATAATTTATTTTTAAAGTATAACTAGAACAAATTATAAAAGGAATAAAGTAAGATAAGATAGGGTGTTCGGACACCAAATGTGACATGCCTTGCTAGCCTACACTGTAGACGAGTGAGGAGTGTCACAGTAACCTTCTGCTCATCAAAGCTTAAAATGATAAAAGGAATGGAGATAGTACACGAGCCGTGTACTTTGACCTGTGTAAACCCAAATGCCCCATGTAATATTTTGTCTTTCATCTGAAGAAAGGCTAAAATCACTCTAGACACTTACACGCCCCAGGCCATGTAGTGTCACATAGGCCATGTACTATGCGTCAGCTAGCTTCCTAATTCAACTCTAGCTCTTATTTTGGCATGCCATTCAGACTTCTACTGCCCTTGGGACTCTACAACTTAACTCTAGGACATCTAATATAAATATCAGTAGGCAGAAAGCATAAAGGAGGCGAGAGAAAATAAAAAAAAAAAAGGAAAAAGAAGAGAAAAGAGAAAAGGAAGATCTTTTAGAGAATACTTTCTGAAAACCTTAGTTCCCAAGTTGTCTTGTAGAGGGATTGCATCAATGCCAAGGAAGAGATCTCTTAGCCAAAGTTCCATAAGTCCACAGCTACAGAATCTTTCTCTCAGTTCTTTTATTCTAATTCTTCAAACTGGTTTTATATTCTTTTATTTTCATTACATCATGTTTATTAAACTCACCATGATTGAGTAGTTCCTTTAATTCTAGAATTTAGAAAGTAGCATTCTTAACTTCTGTTATGGATACACATTGAGTTTTATTTAATGGAATTGAGTTTTGAGATTTGATTCAATCTCTTATGTTTTTAATGCATGCTATGTATTGGTATCCACTTAGTTATGATCTAAGATATTAATTAAAGAACTGAAAAATGAAAATTAGTATCGAAAAATCAGGATTTTGAACCTAGAAAATCTAACCTAGAGATAGGTAAATGACCTTTGTGAAATTCTATAATTAATCATAGATCTTAAGGATTTTTTTATTATGACTGATTACCACGAAAGTAAAATTTTGAACTAATTAAAATACACCTTAGATACCTTTATAAAGGATCTAAGATACTTTAGAATTAATTTCTATCAAAGTGACAACACTCATTCCATTAATAAAGTAAGATTACAACCATAACTGGGTTAAGGTGTGAAATGTTAATTCTGGAATTATTTATCCAAATAGAATTCTCCTTAAGTTCTCAGATTTATTTTCTTTTTTTTTCAATAGTTATTCAGCACTAGCTTAAATTTTATTACCCTATAACTTTTGAAAGTTTAGGTAGTCAAAATTGCCATGTAGTTTAGTACTTATGCCTATAATTTCTCAAGAGAATGATACTCTACTCATCACTTTATTACTTGCTAGCGATTCATGCACTTGCAGGGTTATAAAACCAGCAAACAAAACTCGCTAACGCAGATATAATGGGTACCAATGCTGATAAGGTGGCAAAGAAGAGGAAGAGAGAGCTCGCCCAATGGGTTCTCAAGAAGAAGGAAGTGACTGCTGCTGTTGTTAGGGCTGAAGAGCTCGAGGCCCAAAAGAGAGCTCAGGTGGAAGAGGTGAACTCTTAAGCTCTGGTTGAAGTTGAACCCACCAATGAGAGATCGGCTCCCCCTCCTGTCCAACATCCGTTTCTACCACTAACCTCTATTACCTCTGAGGGTGGTTCATTTGGGCAAGCTAGCTCCTCTGGACATCCAATCTCCATGGGTGCCTAAGTGTTAATGTGGTCTTTGGAGAAGAATAGAACCGTGAAGGGAAACATAGAACTGGCCTAGGTCACTGGCGTAACAATCTATTTTGCAGAAGATAAAGCTCGGATGGCCTTGGAGAGGATCGACGATCTCTTGAACCACTCGATAAGCCTAAATCTAGAAGCCATGGCTACTCAGCACATGGTGAAAGAGAAGATGAATTTCTTAAAATAGGAGATGTCTAAGGCAGTCCATGAACTCGTCACTTGCAAAGGCTAGTTGATCGTTGCCAACGCTCGAGTTGGAGAACTTGAGCAACAGTTGAAGTCTTCCGAGGATGTTATAGCTCGACAGCAAAAGGAATTTGAGGATGCCCAGGCGGGATGAGTAGCTGACTTGGCCAAATACACTGAAGATTTGAAGGGAAAGGAGGACAAGTTGAAGGCAAAGGAGAATGAAGCTCTCGAGAGAGAAATTAGCTCTTACGTGTAAGCTCATAGTAATCTCCTTGCTAAATTGCTTAAACGCTATCCTCAAGAAAACTTCTCCTGGCTTGAGAAACTCACCCTGGGTGTAGAAGCTAAGAGTAAGAGTGAACAGGAGGGGAATAATGTAGTTGGGGGAGATCCACCTACTGAGTGATTTTTTGTAATTTTATCCCTTGAATAATAAAACATCTCTTTTAAGATCGATCTTTTAACCTTTTCGCTTTCCAACTTTCTAGCATCAGAATTTGTTGAGATCGGATAATCTTAAGATTGGATTTTGATTAAAACCTAAAAACAATTGAAATTGTTTTAAGTATATAAAATTGAGCTTTATTGAGATCCGATAGCCAGCATGAAGAAATTGAACTTAAACCATGAAACTGAGCTTCAATTAAAACTTGAACAAAATTGAAGTTTAAACAAGTATTATATAATTGAGCTTTATTGAGATCAGATAGCTAGCATGAAGAAATTGAACTTCCCTTAGATAATCATATAATCAAAGTACGACATCAAAAATTAAATGAGTATATAAAAGATTAAAATTCAATTATAGCATTTGGGATAAATTTTAGTTAAGACTTACTAAGTGGAAAATTAGAAATGTAATTAAAACTTAAAACTTAAATGATTAAAAAAAAAATTGCATTAAACTTCAATTGTTATTTTCAACAAGCCAATTAGAAAGAATTCATTTATCAGGCCAAAATATGGTGTCTACACTTATCATTACTTAAATATTAAAAATATATCCTTTATATAATAATGATATTTTGGTAGTATTATACTTAATCTTACCTTTGCATACCTTTCACCAAACAATATGAGATTATGTTTAGTATGACGTAATCAAAGGTGTAACATAATCATGATTATATTATATATATGAATATTATTTTATTTGATAAAAAAAATTAATGTAATGGACTGATAATTACATAATATAATGAATTATACTTTAAGTAATGTAATGATCATTAAATATAAAAATAGATGCAATCATTATTACATAATTTAATTATTTCATTTACTATCAATACTACCACTACTACTGATCACCATTGCTACTATAACCATCACTCAGTCACCATCACCTAACAACCATTATAACTACCATTATTATTATCACTCAGTCATCACCGTGGCTACTATCACTACCACCACCATTAACCACCCCAACCCCTGCCACCGCCACCTGGTTGTTGCCATCATTACTTGATCATTGTTGCCACCACCACCACATGTCCATTACCGTCATTACTACCTCCATAACCACTACCACCTAACCACTAATTATTACAATCATTATCACTAATTTAATATTGATAAATTTAAAGTAAAATAATACTATAATTTAAATTTTGTTACTAATTTGATTATATTTCATGAATATATATACACATTTTACTTTTGTGTTTCCAAGCAAATTAATGTAATGCTTAATATATTGTATTATATTACATTACAATTTTCATTATATTACATGGTTGATTACATTCCGTTGCATTATGTTTTACCAAACGTAATCTAAGGTTTAATAAATCATCATTTACCATACATAACTTCTAAACAAAACGAGACTAAAATAGCCATCAAATAGAGCATGCTTCCTATCAACTAGCCAATTCAATGTCAACACGATCAAGTCATTCAACTCAAAATAATTGCTCTTGTATTTTCTATAAGTAGTTTATTTTAGATTTTCATATACAAAATTGTAGTATGAAATTTTATATTTTAAATTTATATTTTGTCTTCATTTAATGAAACATCTATTTTTTATTTTTTTAAAAATGAAAAACTTTAGCCTATCTTATCTTATCTTCTTACACTCTAAATATAATGGAAGATTTAAAAAAAAAAAATGTGATATAACATATTAGTTAAACAAAAATATAGTTTCATATTTATAATACAACATACTAGTGTTTTACTTACAATAATAGTCAAATATATTGCTAAGACATTAATTTAGAATATTCATTATTACTATTGTCTAACGTTGATGTAAAGGAAAGTGTGTGCATCTATATAATTGTTTAGTTTCACATCAATAATTTGAGTTTAATTAATTTTTAAAATGATAAATTGATTCTACTTTTATTTTAACACTTTTAATTTTTATTTTTTATTTTTTAACTTCTTTATTCTACCCCTAATTTTAAAAAACATGCATTGCACGTTTTCTGTGCTTGTTTATGTGCTTATAATTTTAATATGAAATATAAAATTTTTATTATTTTTTTATATAATATAATTTTGTTATAATTTATTGATTATTATTATGATAATATAATAATTTCTTGTTTTTTATGAAAAATATGTTGTACGTGCATTTATAATTTTTTAGATTAAGTTAATAAAAATGAAAATATATCAATAAAAATAAAAAAGTATAGAAGTGAAATTTATTATGAAAAATTTATTATTATAATAAAATTTATAATTAGTTTTTTATAAATATATAAATTTAACTATTTATTATTCTGATAGTTCATATATTTTTGTGTTAAATTTTTTTAATAATGAAGTGTTAAGTTTATAAAGACTAATTAGTTTTTGGCATTTTATAATTTGTATGATATACATGTAATTAACATGAAAAGTTTAAACTTTTTTCAATACTATTTAAGAAATTATATATATAATAGTAAAATAAATTCAATTTAATGTAATTTCATGTAATGCTTATGTGTTTTTATTTCTAGCTATTTTTTATTTATTTTTAATTTTTATTTGCTAAAATTAATAGTGAACATCCATATCAATAAATGTCAGTATTATTAATTTTTATTTGATGTATAATATTTTACATAATTTCATATTTTCTTATGATATGGATAAAGACTTTAAAATAAGATTGACAATTATATTAAAACTAATAAGTTAATAACTAAAATTTTCTTTTTATATAAAAAATAAAAAATTGATATTAATAGAATAAAAAATACTGATATTAGTATATTATTATTTTTAATTGGAATAATTATAATTAAAAATATATAAATAATTATTTGATTTACAATAAAATACTTTGTCAAACTAACTTATGACTTATTTTTAAATTAAATTTTTTATAATTATTTTTCTAAAAGTAAATGTCAAATTTAAATAAAAGAAATTATTAAATAAAAAATTTTTATTAAATGATATAATGCTTGTATTCATATAAAAATTAGATTCTTTTTACAAAAAATATGAATTTGTGTCTATATTTAAATATAAATTTTGTTAAATTAAAATAACAATTCTATATTCAAAGTATGATTCTTAATTTTTTATATATATTCACTATTTTGCCATAAAAATTATAGTATTAAAAAAATTATTATATTTTTATATATGCACATTTTAATATTTTTAAATTTTTAGTAATGTACCATTTTAAAATAAAAAAATTAATATTATAAATTATAGTCATTATATTAATTATATTAATTTTGTAATTAAATTCAATTTTTTAAATAATATATATTTATCTATTTTAATTTTTTTTCTCATATATATAATTTATTTTATATATTTAATTATATATTATTTAAAAATTTTATATTCATATAATTTTATTATACATTATAATTATTTTCGTTTATAAATCAATGAATATTAATTTTTTATATTATTTTTCTGTTGTTATATATATATATATATATATATATTATCAATAAATGCACTAACTTATATATTATTGTAATAATTAAGAATTTTAGAAATATATCTATAATTAAAAATATAAATTTATTTTATATGAAGTATTTTTTTATTGAATTTACAAGAAATTAAATTAAAAGAAAGCTTAAAAAATTAATAAAAGAATTCATATATTTGGATGAAAAAATTATTTTTTTTCTTATTATTTTATGTAAATTTAAATATTATTGTATTAAAATATTTTTTCATAAATAATTATAATTAAGATAGGGATAAAAATCCATTAAGATTCATTGAAAATTTGTTCACATAAATAAAATACTTTCTATTTTTGTAAATAACATAAATTATAAAAGTATTTTTATAAAATTTTATTTTAAATTATATTATAATAAAAATTTAATTAAGTAGAATTTAAATACAAGTAGGATTAAGAATTTTAAATTTATGTAAACTCTAAAGTTATACTGATAATTAAATTTTAAGTGATAAAAATTTTAAATTTATATAAATTTTAAAATTAAATTAAATAATAAAAAATAAAACTGTATATACTATAAATATGAAAAGTAATTTGGATAAAGTTAATATTCCTCTACATTTACACATTTTTATATTATATAGATTATTAAACTTATCATGTAACAATAAATGATGTTTTAATATATATTAATGGTGTCTTATATGTTTATGTTTTATTTACTTCATTTGTATTTATAATTTTTACTATTAAATGATCTATTATTAATTTATTTAATAATAATTTTCTACAAAATAAATTTTATTTATTAAAAAGTAAAATAATTATAAAATGTTCCTTTATTAATATATATATTTTCTATACAATTTAATGAAAATAAATAAATAGTAGCTTATACAATACATGGTTGGCGATTAATTTATAAAACATATAGAAAAGAAAATGATGCTTGACAAATATAAAAACTTTAAAATAAAGATTAATTTATAAAATATATAGAAAAGAAAACGATTGATGAGAATCAAGCTACATCCACGCCAAAGGAATTCATCCAAGGTCCAATTACTAGAGCTAGAGCTAAATCACTTCAGAATTTAATTTGTGAAATCTTAAGGAGCAAGGATTGTAAGCTGGAATGGCATGAAGAAAATTATAAAAGATTAAATTTGGTGAAAATTAAGCTTGGAAGTGACTAGGTGTCATGTGGAGCATTAGGTTACATGGAATAACCTGTGGACGTGCATGCACCATATCCAACCCATGTACATGCATCTGTTGGCACCTTTTTAAAAGAATATTCCTTGCCGTTATAACCACCTCTCTTTTGGACTTAAATGCCCTTATTTGCTGCTGTATTACATTTACTTTTTGTTAGGAGTTTTTAGTCTTTTGATTATTTAATTTTTGTTTAGACTTAAAGCTCCTTGCAGCTGTTATTAAAGTAGGGATATTTTTGTCTTTAGCTTTGGAGCCAAGAGACTATAAATACAAGTGTAATGAGAGAGTGGAGGACACACTTTGAATATTAATGAAAGATTGTTTCTGCTCTTTTAGTGAGTAAATTGGCTGTTGCCTTTGTTCTTGTGAAGCTCATTAACTTGCTGAGATTTTTATCTTGCAAGGTTTAATGTGCATAATATTCTTGGTTTATTCATTCTCCATATGAATTAGGTCAAGAATCCCATTTCTGATATTTTCTTTGAATTACACAACAATCTGATTGTGCTTGTTCAAAGAATCAAATTCATACATCTTGATTTGGTGCTTTCCATATTGTTCCTTTAATTCTTGAATGTGGGTTTTTCAAGTTACCAATTACTTGAAGGTTCACATCAGTTTTGGTATTAGAGCAAAGGGACGTCCAAACAAGGTAGATTCTCGGTTTCCTTCTTATTCTTTGTGCCTACTTTGTGTTTGTTACCTTTTTCATATTTGCTGTTTGGCTCTAGTTCCATATTTGCTTCTACTTCTTCATCTTGCACCTGGTTCTTTCTTGCTAAACCTTGTTTTGCTTCTTATTGTGTTTCTGTTATTCACATTTTTATTCATTGTATGCTTGACCGAAATTGGCTCTTGGGGTTTAGTATGATTTGTTTGTTTAAAAATTTGTTTTGTTGAGTTTGTCTTAGGGTTTTGGGTTAATCAAGCTAAACCCATTATTCTAGCTATCTATTTTGCTTCCTTCATTTTGATATCAAGCATGAGAGCTTATTTGGGTCATTGAGTTCGGCTTACCTATTTGGCCTGAAACTATACTAGCATTATTTGGGTGTGTTTAAGATGTTAGGTATAAATTTTGGGAGTTGTTTGATTTTGTTTGCCTGCTGAACCAAAATTTTGCGGCAGACCCGATCAAATTATGTTCACATAGCAAATTGACCCAGAAATTCCTGAAAATTTATAGGGTGTTTATACCCCACTTCAGTAGTTCCCAAATTAAATTTCAGCTTAAAATTCAACCGTTTGTGTGGGGAACCAAAATTTTGCGGCAGAATCGGTCAAATTAACTTCACATAGCAAATATACTCAGAAATTTCTGAAAATTTACTGGTTGTTTATACCCCATTTCAGTAGTCCTCGAATTAAATTTCAGCTTAAAATTCTACCGTTTGTGTGGGGAACCAAAATTTTGCGGCAGACCCGATCAAATTAAGTTCACATTGCAAATCAGCCCAGAAATTCCTGAAAATTTACAGGCTGTTTGTGCCACATTTGAGCTGTTCTCAAATTAAATCTCAGCTCAAAATTTAATCGTTTGTGTGGGGAACCAAAATTTTGCGGTAAACACGATTAAATTTGGTTTACATAGTAAACCTATCAAGAAAAGCCTGAAATTCTAGCTGCAATTAGTCAGTATTGGATTGCATTTGCATTCTCAATTTCAAATCAAAATACACTCGTTTGCTTGGTGATCCTAAATTTATGCAATTCTTGGTGTATTGTGTGAACTGCTGGTAATTGTGATAAGTTGGTGGCAAACTTGGATATTTAAGCTTGATATCACTTCTTTAGGTTGTCTCTTTTCCAGCTTACTACTCTTTTATTTTGGTGTCTTCTTTCTTGATTCCTTATTGCATTACATTTCCATGCTTGAGCTTTTCTTTTCTTGACTTCTTGAGTCACATTATTGCTTTCTTGATTACTCGTTTTGATCCGTCACGTTCAAGAATTTTATTGTGTGTTAAATTTTTGTGAGTATAATCTTGGCTTGAGTTACTTGAGTTTGATAAGAACTTATAGACATAGCTAAGAGAGGTAAAAGGCACAGAGTGGTGAGTTCATAAGAGGGAAAAAGCCTTGTTGAGTTAAACATGAGTGGAGTGTCCCCTATTGAGTGTAAACACGTAAGGGAGTGAGTGAGGTGTTTTCTTTACACTAACCATTTTCTTACAGGTCTGAAAACATGTCTAGAAGGGGTGATGGTAGTGAGAGGGGAACGTGAAAATCCATTCTACATGCAAGCTGTCAGACAACAATTTGAAAGAATGAATGTTGTGTGCAATGGAATCATAGATAGGTTGAAAAGATTGGAGCAAAGAGATAGGCAAAATGAGAGAAGGCCAAATAGGAGGGATCTTGTACCTCGAGTAGTTGAATCTGATGAAGATGAGGTTGATAACTATGATTTTGAGGTTGAAAGACCTAGAAGGGGTAGGTATGAGAGAAGAGCTGAAGATAGGAGGAATAGGGATAGGAGGATAAGAAGAGAGGAAAGAGAGAGGAATAGGGTAAATGACAATATCAAAAGTATTAAAATGAGCATCCATTCTTTCCAAGGGAAAAATGATCCGGATGTGTATCTAGAATGGGAAAGGAAGATAGAAGCTATCTTTGATTGTCATCACTATTCAGAGGAGAAGAAAGTAAAGTTAGTAGCAGTAGAATTTACTGATTATGCTTTGGTATGGTGGGATCAAGTGTTGATTAGTAGAAGGAGAAATTACGAGCAATCAATTGCAACCTGGGGTGAGATGAAAACTATAATGAGAAGGAGATTTGTTCCTAGTCATTACTATAGAGAGCTACATCAGAGGTTACAAAGATTGACTCAAGGTTCTAAAAGTGTTGAAGATTATCATAAAGAAATGGAAATTGTTATGATTAGAGCAAATGTGGAGGAGGATAGAGAAGCCACCATGGCTAGATTCTTGAATGGGCTAAATAAGGAGATTGCTCATATTGTTGAGTTACATCACTATGTTGAGTTAGAGGATATGGTCCACATGGCTATGAAGGTAGAAAGGCAACCTAAAAGCAAGTCAAAATTTGGAGGAAATGTAGGTACTTCTTCATCTTGGAAGTCTAACTGGAAGAAGGAGGATAGGGAAAAAGCTGTTAGCAACTATAAGAAAAATGAGGATAAGGAAAAGAAGGTGGAGAAGAAATTTGTAGAAAGTAAAGGAAAGGAGGTTACAATTACTACCCGAAATAGAGATGTGAAGTGTTTTAGGTGTTTGGGCAGTGGACACATAGCTTCTCAATGCCCTAACAAGAGAGTCATGGTCATGAGACAAAATGGTGAGATAGAAACGGAGGAGGAAATTGTGAGTGATTCCACATCTTCAGGGGAGGAGGATGCAGAGGTAGAATATGCTGCTGAAGGAAGTGCTCTAGTGATTATGAGAGCATTAAATACTCAAGTAAAGGAGGATGTTGGTGATAAATTACAAAGAGAAATAATTTTCCATACAAGGTGTCTTATCCAAGACAAAGCTTGTAGTGTCATCATTGATGAGGGAAGTTGTGCCAATGTTGCTAGTACTATTTTGGTGCAGAGATTAGGGTTGAGGACTTTGAAACACCCTAGACCCTATAAATTGCAGTGGTTGAATGAATGCGGTGAGGTGAAAGTAACAAAACAAGTGCTGATTTCCTTTGCAATAGGAAAGTATCAAAATGAGGTTATGTGTGACATGGTTCCAATGCAAGCCGGCCATTTATTACTTGGCCGACCATGGCAATTTGATAGAAAGGTGATCCACGATGGGTATAAAAATAGGTATTCTTTTGAAATGAATGGAAGGAAAATCATTTTGGCACCTATGACACCAAAACAGATTTATGAAGACCAAACAAGGCTTAAGCAAGCAATGGGTGAGGTAAAATCAAGAGTGGTCGAAAAAAGAGCAGAGAAGAAAAGAAGGAGTGAAAAGAAATTGACTGAAAATGTTGCGAGTGAGCAAGACAAGGGTGGTTGTGAGGAAAGAAAAGAGAGTAAAGAAAACATTCCAAGAGTGCTTGAAAAAGGTGAATCTTCGACGCAAAAAGAGAGCTGTGCGGAAAGAGGGGAGAGAAAATTAAGCTTGTATGCTAAAGGAAGAGATGTGAGGAATGCCATGTTTGCCAACAAGCAAATGTTATTAATTGTGTTTAAGGACTCTTGTTTATCCACATCTAACCTTGATCCCAATTTGCCTAGTGTTGTTGTCTCCCTTTTGCAGGAATATGAGAATGTACTACCTGAGGAGATGCCAGCTGGACTACCACCTATTCGTGAGATTGAGCACCATATTGATTTTGTACCTGGAGCAGTTATTCCCAACTGTCCAGCCTATAGAACTAACCCTGAAGAAACCAAAGAATTACAAAGGCAAGTTGAGGAATTGCTAGCTAAGGGTTATGTGAGAGAAAGTATGAGCCCTTGTGTTGTACTTGTGACACCCCTTACCCGGCTACAGTGTATCCGAGTAAGCTATGTCACACGGTGTACCGGCACACTCTATTTTACCTTAATTATTTTTTTTTTGTCAAAGTTTTGAATATAATTTGTGAAATATAGTTCATTTATTGAAATTATAGTTTATTTGAGGTTCCGGATATTTTAAAGAAAATTCGGCAGAGTACCGGCTAAAAATGGAGAAAACAGTTCTTCGGAACCTGTTAAAAATACTTCCAAATAATTTCCAAACAATCCCAACTTCAATTCATCAACAAAATCTCAATATCAAGATATCCACAACATTTCTCAATTTCAGTTCTCAATAACCTTTTCATTTCTCAAACATCCATTTCTCATATACAAACAATAAATAAATGCTCAAATTTTGCATTCATAGCCATAACTTTCATTATTTACATGAACATCAGAATACATTACATAAGTTCAAATACATATGAGAAAGTAAAAATTAGCTACAAAATATCAAAATGACACCTAGTGTCCTACCAATGCACCGCAGTTGAGGTGACACGGACATCGTGCAGAATCGCGAGACAGACTCACCATCTGCGCGCCTCACTGGGCTCACAATCTGTATCTCCAGTACCTACACGTGGCAAAAGCAACGCGCTAAGCAATAATGCTTAGTGGTGCAATAGTAAAATAAAAGAAAATAGCAGAAAATAAGTATGTATAGAATGTGTATGATTTCTTTATTTGGTATTGGTGTATCCATTATTTCATTATCTTTGTCCACTTTCATTCATTTGGTTGCCCAAGTAACCTACAATAGATGACTGGACTGGATAACGGGTAAACTGGCACTGGGTATCAAGTACCTCGGGCCGTCACACCATCGGTCACATATGCATCTCGGTGCAGGCAATGAGCAGCTAACAAGTTGTGACAACATCGAGCACAAGGCCAAAGCTCAATATAAGGTCGTAATGGCTAAAAGCCATGAAATCACTGAATGGCATATTGCCATGTGCGATCGCTAATCGAACCCTATTGGCATGCCAAACTATCCAAACCAATCTTGTTAGGTATACTAGGGCATTTGATACTTTAAAATTCTTCAATTTGTGAATTTCAAATTTTGGTGTCACTATTCACTTCATTAGTCAACAAAAATGTTGACTTTTGGATAGAAAATAGGTGTATTGGTTTTAACACTCCCAATGTACCACATTTTACATTTAAAACTTGTTGGAATTAATCACAAAATCCATTTCTAAGCTTAAATCCAAGAGAGCAGAATTTGCAGTTTTTGAACCCTAACTTTATTGTTCCATTAAGCACTGTTGCAGTGGGAATTTGAGGAAATAGTAAACATGAAAGTTGTTCCTTATTTTGTCTAGTTGAATTTCGTTTTTTGAATCACTCCATTTGGAGTTTTGTAGTTCCAGATATGGTCCAAAAACCACAGCCGGCCAGATTTCCAATCTGCAGAATTTACCAAATCTATAGTACCATGAACAGTGACTGCCACTGCCTTGTTGAATAGGTTCTGATCATAATTTGGGGTACGTTTCTTCATGAAAGTTGTTTTTCTATGTCTTAACTTGTTGCTGTACAAATTTCAGGTCAATTGACCATATCTACAGTAAGTTATGGCCAAATGAACACTGTTCATTTGGTCATTTCGCAGTGCCGCAGGTATCCGGATTGGGGCCAACTTTTGGTCCTCTTGCTTTGGTCTTTTGGGCATGGTTTCTTTAGCAAAAATGTGCCATTATAAGCCTAGCTTCATGTCCAATCGGCCAAACACCAATTGGACCAACAAAACCAAAGATATGGTAGTCCAAGTGGACTGAAATCTCAGTCACCTTGCTGCCCTCATTGGGCAGCATACTCATTCACTTTGCCATGCTATATTTCAGTCCAATTTATGGTCAATTTACCTCAAATGGTCACTAATTGACCATTAGAGTGTTCTTTAACAATTTCATAAGCCAAGTCAAATTTTCTCTCCTAAACCCTAGCTCAAATTCATAGTTTTGTACAAACTACCCTAGTTAACTAACTAAATCAATATCCTTATGTTTATATACTCTAAACTTGATTTGTAGTTCATTCCAAGTCAATCAAAAACACCCAATTCTATTCCTTCATTAGGGCAGCCGAAATCCATGGGGTGCATACACTCAACTTTTATTCATTTAAGTTACAAAATCTCACCTATTTCAAGTAACTATCATGGATTAAAAGAGGTTTTTGTATAAATATGCACTAACCTCTTGTAGGCAGATTTTTCCCAACTCAAAACTTCACTTTCCTTCACTTTCTAGGCTGCCAAACACTTCCCAAGAGGTATAGACAAGTTTTTAGTGAAAGGACTTAGGGGATTTGAGGTAAGATTGGAGAGATTTTTCAAGCTTGAATCAAGAAGAGAAATGGAGGTCTTTTTGGCCATGTGGTGCGGCTGGAAATGAGGTTGAAGATGGCTGATAGGTTTTTGATTTTCTTTAGTCTCTTTTGTCTCTTTTATTAGTTAATTTAAAGGGTTGTTTAATTTTGATTGGTGGAAGCTTTTAATGACATCACCATGATGTCATAAATAGCCTTTTTCCTCATTTTCTTTTCTTTCCTCCACTACTCATTTCCAATTTAATTTCTAGTAATGTTTATTCATATTTTATGTCATATTAATTATTTACTCAACGGGACAAGTCGGCCAAAAATCACCTCTGAAGGCGAAATGACCAAAATGCCCTCCATTTGGCTTAACGGGTCAAATTTGTCTGTACCGATTGAAAATTTTTTCTAGGTATTTTCTTGGCATTCTAATGCCATGGGAACCTCAATGACCCTTCTCTGGTGTCCCAAAAATTATTTTATGAATTTTTCCTGTCTAGGGCTTCGCTATAGAACCGCAACTTCCTCCGTTACCCATCGCTAGGGCACCTACTGCTTAACTTGGTTGTATTTTATTTCTAAAATTTTTACCAAATTTTTCTTATTAATATTTGAGTTAATTATGGTCCCTCACTTTAGTTTAAATATTTTTCTGGACATTCTAGCTGTCCGGACCGACACTGGTCACCGGAACAGCAGGATGTACGGAGTAGTTACCGGGAGGGTGTTACAACTCTTCCCCTCTAATTTAAATTTCGTCCTCGAAATTTACCTGATGCAAACAGTTGAGGGAACTGTTGCCTCATCGTCTCTTCACTTTCCCAAGTTGCCTCTTCGGTGTTGTGGTGCCTCCATAGCACTTTCACCAGTGGAATCTGCTTGTTCCTCAACTCTTTCACTTCCCGAGCCAGGATTCGTAGAGGTTCTTCTTCATACGTCAAATCTGGTTGTATTTCAATTTCTTCCCTGGAGATGACATGTGAAGGATCTGAGCGGTATCTTCTGAGCATGGATACGTGAAACACATTGTGGATCTTGTCCAGCTCTGGAGGTAAAGCTAGCCTATAGGCCACTGGACCCACACGTTCAATGACTTCATATGGGCCAATGAACCTAGGGCTTAACTTACCTTTCCTTCCAAACCTCAATACCTTCTTCCACGATGACACCTTGAGGAACACTTTGTCGCCAACCGCATATTCTATTTCTTTTCTCTTCAGGTCGGCATAAGATTTCTGTCTGTCTGAGGCAACCTTCAGATTGGCTTTGATTAGTTTCACTTTCTTCTCACTGCTTTCACCGTGTCCGCCCCACCGCTTTGTTCGCCAATTCAGTCCAAAGACACCGAGTTCTACACTTTCTCCCATACAGTGCTTCATATGGGGCCATTTGGATGCTAGCTTGGTAGCTATTGTTGTATGCAAATTCTGCCAGTGGGAGGTATCTATCCCAACTTCCCTCAAATTCGATGACACAACTCCTCAAAGATATCCTCAAGGACTGGATTACTCTTTCTGATTGCCCATCCGTCTGAGGATGGAAAGCTGTGCTGAAGTGGAGTTGTGTACCCAAGGATTCATGCAACTTCTTCCAAAATCTCAATGTGAACCTTAGGTCTCGATCAGATATGATGGAAAGTGGAATTCCATGCAGTCTAACTATCTCACTGATATACAATTCTGCTAACTTCTCCAGTGAGTAGTCACCCTAACCGCAGAAGTGTGTCGACTTCGTCAATCTATCAACTATCACCCATGCTGCATCATGTTTCTTCCGGGTGAGAGGTAGACCACTTACAAAATCCATGGTGACCCAATCCCATTTCCATTCAGGTATACGTATAGGTTGTAGCAAACCTGATGGAACTTGATGTTCTGCCTTGACTTGCTGACATGTCAAGCATTTAGTCACATAGTCAGCTATGTCCTTCTTCATACCATGCCACCAATACTGAAGCTTCAGATCATGATACATCTTTGTACTTCCTGGGTGCATAGCATATACACTGGTGTGTGCCTCTTTTAGAATACTGGCCTTCAATTCCCCATCATCTGGTACACACAGTCTTCCTTTGTAACACAGACACCCATCTGCTTTCACCTCATAGTCGCCATTTTCCTCTGAGATTTTGCTCATAATAGCCATTAACTTTTCATCTGCCTTTTGCCCATCTAAAATCTGCTGTAGCAGGTTTGGCCTCACTTGCAACTCAGGTTTGGCCTCACTTGCAACTCAGCCAAAATAGCTCCATCTCGAATCAAAGTTAGACGGGCATTCAATGATCTCAAAGCTGTGATGGACTTTCTGCTCAAAGCATCAGCAACTACATTTGCCTTCCCAGGATGGTAGTCAATTACACAATCATAGTCCTTCAGGAACTCAATCCATCGCCTCGTATAAGGTTGAGCTCCTCCGAGTTGGCAAATATTTCGTGCTTTTGTGGTCCGTGTAAATGTAGCACTTTTCACCATACAAGTAATGCCTCCATATCTTCAGGCGAAGATAATTGCTGCAAGCTCTAGATCATGGGTAGGGTAATTGCTCATGTGGCCTTACCGCTGGAAGCATAAGACCACCTTTCCTCTTGCATCAATACACACCCTAGCCCATTATGAGAGGCATCACCGTAGACCACGAAGTCTTTTCTCGACACTGTGTTAACACCGGTGCCTCACAACATAGCCTTCAACTTCTCAAAACTGGTCCGACACTTGTCATTCCAACCAAATCGACATTCTTGTGTAACAACTTAGTCATTGGAGCAACTATTAAGGAAAATCCTTCACAAATCTTCAGTAATACCTAGCTAACCCCAAGAAGCTTCGACCTCGCTTGTATTTCTAGGAGGCTTCCATTCCATCATCGCTTCTATTTTCTTGGGATCCACCTAATCCCATCTCGACACTATGTGTCCAAGGAATGCAATCTCATTTAACCGTAAGTCACACTTGGACAACTTAGCATACAACTTCTTTTCTCTTTTGCAGAACAATCCTCAAATGCTCATCATATTCTTCCCTAGTATTGGAATACACCAAAATATCATCAATTAAGACCACTACGAACCGATCTAGGTATGGATGGAAGATACAGTTCATAAGGTCCATGAATGTAGCTGGTGCATTTGTTAGGCCAAAGGGCATCACCAGAAACTCATAATGCTCATACCGGGTCCTGAATGCAGTCTTGGTCACATCTACATCCTTCACCCTCAACTGATGATACCCTGATCTGAGATCAATCTTAGAAAATACTCCTGCTCCCTTCAACTGATCAAACAGATCATCAATTCTAGGCAACGGATATTTGTTCTTCATAGTCACTTTATTCAACTTCCGGTAATCAATACAAAGCCTCAAAGTCCCATCCTTCTTTTTCACAAACAGCACTGGAGCTCCCCATGGTGACACACTGGGGCGTATGAACCCCTTATCAAGCAACTCTTGCAACTGAGTTTTCAACTCCTCAATTCGATGGGTGCCATCCTATAAGGAGCAATGGAAATGGGTGTCAGACGGCAGTTGTCTCAATAGCAAATTCAACTTCCCTTTCGTGGCAAACTGCAATTCTTCAGAAATACCTGGGAAGTCTCTTACTGTGGGTATATCACTCTGGTTTGGCTTAGCCTGCCTAGTATCCACCACATGTGCTAGGTAGGCTTCACAGCCTTTTCTCATCATTCTTCTTGCAACTGTGGCTGAGATGACATTGGACAAGAAATCTGTCATTTCCCCCACAACTGTGATCTCATTACCCTGAGGAGTTTTCAAAGAAATCCTCTTTAGTTTACAATAAACTATTGCCTGATGACGTGACAACCAGTCCATTCCCAAAATCACGTCAAACTCATGGAAGGGCAACTCAATTAGGTCTGCCAAGAATTCATACCCCTGAATCCTTAACGGGCAACCCTTGTACACTTTGTTCACCACTACACTGTGGCCCAATGGATTTGTGACCAGAATGTCTTGGTCACTCTCCCCTACTAGTATCCCCCTTTCTACGGGTAGGTTGATGCAGATGTATGAATGAGTGGATCCTGGATCCACCAATGCATGCACAGGTGTATTGTAGAGGAAGAACGTACCCCTAATGATGTCCGGGGCATCTTGCTCCTCCTGAGCTTTAATAGCATAAGCTCTTGCAGGTGGTCTGCTGTCAGGCCTCTCACGCTCGGATGCAGCCTCGCGGATGGTCCTACAGCCTCAGACTTGCTAGATTTTCTACCCCTCTGTGGTGCAGGAGCAGGTCTGTCTGCTTGTGTTAGAGCAGCTGTAGTAGTTCTGCGTGGACAGTTTCTCAATTGATACTCTGTCGACCCACATCTTAAGCAGGCACCAGTTACTCTCCAACATTCCCCCTTGTGCCATTTCAGGCAATGCGGACATGCAGAAGACGTTGGGGCTGGTCCCCTGAACCCCATCCCTGGAGAGCTGCCCACTGATGGTGTGGACTGACCTCTCCTAGGGGTGAACTGTGGCCTGGGCCCCTGAGACTGACCCTGACCTTGTGTTTGACCCGAACTCTGTGCAGATGGACCTCTAAACTTCTTCCCAGGTGCAGGGGATGAGCTAGACTGACCTGGTCCCCTCTTCTGCTGTCTATCCCTTCTGGTTTGCTCACTAATTCTCACTTTTTCAACCCTTATTGCAGCTTCCACTAACTTGCTAAATTCTGTGATTCCCAAGGCAGTGAGTTGGATCTTGATGTTGTCATTTAGTCCCTCTTCAAATCTCTTACACCTTTCAGCTTCATTAGGGACTATCTCCCTTCCATAGCGGCTCAATCGGACGAATTCCTTTTCATACTCGGCCACTGATAGCTGTCTCTGTCTCAGGTTAATAAACTCTTTTCTTCTCTCTTCTAGGTATACAGTACCCACATATTTCTTCTTGAATTCTGAGAGAAAGAAGTCCCAAGTTATAGCTTCTGGCTACACTTCACTGGACACAGTATCCCACCATTCGTAGGCATCATCTTGCAACAGGGATATGGCAGCCTCTAGGTTTTGCTCTGGGGTGCAGTGGAGTTGTTTTAGAACTCGCCTGCTCTGCTCAACCAATTCTACCGCAACAGAGTCATCTTCTCTCTTATCAAAAAGTCCACCGCTCCAAACTTTCTTAGCCTTTCCAGTGTGATTTACTGGAGGTGGAGGTGGTGGTGGTGCTGCATTACTCGCCATTTGTCTAAAGAAATCGGCCATTTGTCAAACATGGCTGTGGAGGCCGAAAGGTGCTCGCTTGAGCTGGTGGAGTAGGTTCTCCCTTACTCCCAGTCTCAGCTGCTGCAGGTGGAGCATGATTCTCCACTTCCTCCTCGACTGCTCTTTGAGATGAAGGGTTCATATCCTATTTAACAAAGACAAACAGATCTGCATTAGTGTCACCTCGACTTTTACAAATGCAATGCATGGTATGGACTCAATCTAGGCCCAGAAACTCCTAAACTGTGCTCTGATACCACTAAATGTGACACCCCTTACCCGGCTTGTGACACCCCTTACCCGACTACAGTGTAGCCGAGCAAGTTATGCCACTCAGTATGCCGGAGCACTCTATTTTATCTTAATTCATTTTTATCGTAGTTTTGAATATAACTTGTGAAATATAATTCATTTATTGAAATTGCAATTTATTTGAGGTTCCGAAAATTTTAAAGAAAATCCATGAGTACTGCTTAAAAATGAAGAAGCAGTTCTTGAACTCGTGAAAAACACTTCTAATAATCATATTCATCTATTCACAAACTCCAATATCAAAATCTCAATATTTTTCAACCATTCGTTTCTCAATCATTCATCACATTTGATAGTCATGTAACAGTCACAGATCAATATTCACTTTTCCATTTACAAACACAATTTTGCATTATTTACATGAAAATCAAAATACATTGCATAAGTTTCATTTACACAAAGGAAAATAAAAATCAATTACAAAATACCAAAATGAAGCCTAGTGTTCTACCAATGCACTGTAGACGGTGAGGTGACACGGACACTATGCAGCGTGAATGACCTTACCGAATGCGTGGTCTACTGGGCCCTCTGTCCAAATCTTGACCTACGTGTTGCAAAAGCGACGCGCTAAGCATAAAGCTTAGTGGTGCCAATAATACAAGAAAATATAATATGAAATAAAAATAATAATTTCCTTGCTATTGTGTTCACAAGAGATGAATAATTACTAACTTATTGTTTAGTCGAGGGCTAATCATGTTTTATGATATTAACTTCTTCATGCATTTCGTTAATTATTTTCTTCATGATCTTGAGCTTCCTTGTATTTTTGTAATCATTCCTGATACTTAATTTTCGTATTTTCTTTAATATTCAGTTCACAGTTATACTTTTCCATTCATTTGGTTGCCCAAGTAACCTATCTTTGGATGACTGGATCGATAACGGGTCATTGGCACTGGCACCGCTGGCTCGTCATTATACCATGGGACGCAGAACGCCAACCATGTATGCAATCGATGGCTAAAAAGCCATGATATCACATAATCTAGCATAAAAGCCATGAATACGCATAAAAGCCATGAATACGGGCATAAAGCCATGAACACAGCATAAAGCCTTTCGCGATCGCTAAAACAATACCCTATTGGCATGCCAAACTATCCAAACCAATCACATTAGGCCTACTAGGCATTTTGCATTTTAAGTTTCACATTTTTAAATTTCAAGTTTTGGTGTCACTATTCACTTCATTAGTCAAACAAAAAGTTGACTTTTGCATAGAAAGTAGGTACATTGGCTTTGGCACTTCAAACATACCACATTTTTCATTTAAAACTTGTTGGAAGTGATCACCATTACCATTTCTAGGCTTAAACCAAGGGAAACAAAATTTTCAGTTTTTGAAGCTTAAATTTACTATTCCATTAAGCACTGTTACAGTGGGAATTTGAGGAAATGGTAAACATGAAAGTTGTTCCTTATTTTGTCTAGTTGAATTTCTTTTTTTGAATCACTCCATTTGGAGTTTTGTAGCTCAAGTTATGGCCAAAATAAGTTTATCGCTCACGCAATCGCTCATGCCTTGAGATTTTGGGTCCGCGATTTTTGGTCCAACTTTGGTCAGTAATTTGATCAAGTTAAGTTCATAATTTGGTCTAACTTTCTTCTTATGAAATGTTCTACCATACCTTAGGTTTCCATCGGTTCAAGAATCGCCTAAATCCGAGTTTTCTAGAGAGAGTTATAGCCATCCAAACATTACTGCTCAAGTAAAAATCTGCAGAGTTGCAGGTTTGATAACTTAACTTTGCCCAATAATTTGAATGGGTTAATGGCATAATTTGGGGTAATGTTCTTCATGAAAGTTGTTTTTCTATATCCTATCTTGTTGCTGTAAAAATTTCAGGTCAATTTGACCATTCTACAGTGAGTTATGGCCAAATGAACAGCCATCGCTCATTTGGTCATTTCGCAGTGCTGGTTGTGGTATTCGGATTGGGGCCAAATTTTGGTCCTCTTGCTTTGGTCTTTTGGGTATGGTTTCTTCAGCAAAAATGTGCCATTATAAGCCTAGTTTCATGTCCAATTGGCCAAACACTAATTGGACCAACACAACCAAGGATATGGCAGTCCAAGTGGATCAAATCTCACCATCATGTCGTTGTCTTTAGCAAACCTACCATTCCACTTTGCCATGCCATTTTTCAGTCCAATTTATGGTCAACATACCTCAAATGGTCACTAATTGACCATTAGAATGTTCTTTAACCAATTCATAAGCCAAGTCAAATTTTCATTCCTAAACCCTAGCTAAATTTAAAAGTTTTCACAATGTCCTAGTTTACTCTTTCATTCTCTCTATATATATATGTATACACTTTAAACATAATCTCCAATTCACTCTAAGTCCATTAATACAATCAAACTCATTCCTTCCTAGGGCTGCCGAAAATTCATGTACACATACACATGGGTTTGGTTCATTTATTTCAAAATTTCTTACCTATTACACATCTCTAACATGGAATTAATGAGTTTTAAATACATATGTGCACTAACCTTTAAGTGGCAGAATTTCTCCAAGCTTAACTTCACTTTCCTTGTACTCTCTTGGCTGCCAAACACTTCCTCTAGGTCCAAGGATTCATTTTAGTGTTGGGGTCTTGAGGAAATATGGTGAGGAAGCATGAGAAATGAAGCTTTTGTTTGAAAATCAATGGAGGGAGAAGAGGGAGAGATTCACGTCTTGAGGAAGAAGAAGAAGAAGAGCAGCTGGTTTTTAATTCCTTTAGCCTTCATTTTGTCTCTTTTATTTGTTAATTTGATAGTTGTTTAAAGGTAATTGGTTAGAGCTCTTAATGACATCATCAAGATGTCATAAATGAGCCTTTCTTTGATTTTTCTTTTCTTTTCATCACTACTCAATTTCAATTTAATTTTTAGTAATATTTATTCATATTTTATGTCATATTAATTATTTACTTAACTGGACAAGTCGGCCAAAAATCACCTCTGAAGGTGAAATGACCAAAATGCCCTCCGTTTGGCTTAACGGGTCAAAATTGGCTGTACCGATTGAAAAATTTTTCTAAATATTTTCTTAGCATTCTAATGCCATGGGAACCTCAATAACCCTTCTCTGGAGTCCCAAAAATTATTTTATGAATTTTTTCCGGTCTAGGGCTTCCTCGTCAGAACCGCAACTTACCTCCAAGTTACCCATCGCTTGGGCACCTACTGCTTAACTTGGTTGTATTTTATTTCTAAAATTTTTCCTAAATTTTTCTTATTAATATTTGAGTTAATTATGGTCCCTCACTTTGATTTAAATATTTTTCCGAACGTTCTAGCTGTCCGGACCGACACCGGTCACCGGAACAGTAGAATGTACGGAGTGGCTACCGGGAGGGTGTTACACGGCTACAGTGTATCCGAGTAAGCTATGTCACACGGTGTACTGGCACACTCTATTTTACCTTAATTAAATTTTTTTTTTTGTCAAAGTTTTGAATATAATTTGTGAAATATAGTTCATTTATTGAAATTATAGTTTATTTGAGGTTCCGGATATTTTAAAGAAAATCCAGCAGAGTACCGGCTAAAAATGGAGAAAACAGTTCTTCGGAACCTGTTAAAAACACTTCCAAATAATTTCCAAACAATCCCAACTTCAATTCATCAACAAAATCTCAATATCAAGATATCCACAACATTTCTCAATTTCAGTTCTCAATAACCTTTTCATTTCTCAAACATCCATTTCTCATATACAAACAATAAATAAATGCTCAAATTTTGCATTCATAGCCATAACTTTCATTATTTACATGAACATCAGAATACATTACATAAGTTCAAATGCATATGAAAAAGTAAAAATTAGCTACAAAATATCAAAATGACACCTAGTGTCCTACCAATGCACTGCAGAAGTTGAGGTGACACGGACATCTGTAAATCGCGGACAGACTCACCCAGTCTGCGGTCTACTGGGCTCACGATCTGTATCTCCAGTACCTACGCGTGGCAAAAGCAACGCGCTAAGCAATAATGCTTAGTGGTGCAATAGTAAAATAAAAGAAAATAGCAGAAAATAAGTATGTATAGAATGTGTATGATTTCTTTGTTTGGTATTGGTGTATCCATTATTTCATTATCTTTGTCCACTTTCATTCATTTGGTTGCCCAAGTAACCTACAATAGATGACTGGATCGATAACGTAACCGCATCGGGTATCAAGTACCTCGCCGCCACACCATCGGTCACATATGCATCTCCCAGATGCAAATGCCTAACAAGTCGTGATAACATCGTGCACAAGGCCAAAGCTCAATACAAGGTCAAAATGGCTAAAAGCCATGAAATCGCTGCATGGCATATTGCCATGTGCGATCGCTTAATCGAACCCTATTGGCATGCCAAACTATCCAAACCAATCTTGTTAGGTATACTAGGGCATTTGATACTTTAAAATTCTTCAATTTGTGAATTTCAAATTTTGGTGTCACTATTCACTTCATTAGTCAACAAAAATGTTGACTTTTGGATAGAAAATAGGTGTATTGGTTTTAACACTCCCAATGTACCACATTTTGCATTTAAAACTTGTTGGAATTAATCACAAAATCCATTTCTAAGCTTAAATCCAAGAGAGCAGAATTTGCAGTTTTTGAACCCTAACTTTACTGTTCCATTAAGCACTGTTGCAGTGGGAATTTGAGGAAATAGTAAACATGAAAGTTGTTCCTTATTTTGTCTAGTTGAATTTCTTTTTTTGAATCACTCCATTTAGAGTTTTGTAGTTCCAGATATGGTCCAAAAACCACAGCCGGCCGGATTTCCAATCTGCAGAATTTACCAAATCTATAGTACCATGAACAGTGACTGCCACTGCCTTGTTGAATAGGTTCTGGTCATAATTTGGGGTAGGTTTCTTCATGAAAGTTGTTTGTCTATGTCTTAACTTGTTGCTGTAAAAATTTCAGGTCAATTGACCATATCTACAGTAAGTTATGGCCAAATGAACAGTTACTATTCATTTGGTCATTTCTGCAGTGTCGCAGTGTGGTATCCGGATTGGGGTCAACTTTTGGTCCTCTTGCTTTGGTCTTTTGGGCATGGTTTTTCAGCAAAATGTGCCATTATAAGCCTAGTTTCATGTCCAATTGGCCAAACACCAATTGGACCAACACAACCAAAGATATGGTAGTCCAAGTGGATCAAATTCACACCCTCACGCTCTCATTGGGCAAAAGATACTCATTCACTTTGCCATGCTATATTTCAGTCCAATTTATGGTCAATTTACCTCAAATGGTCACTAATTGACCATTAGAGTGTTCTTTAACAATTTCATAAGCCAAGTCAAATTTTCTCTCATAAACCCTAGCTCAAATTCATAGTTTTGTACAAACTACCCTAGTTAACTAACTAAATCAATATCCTTATGTTTATATACTTTAAACTTGATTTGTAGTTCATTCCAAGTCAATCAAAAACACCCAATTCTATTCCTTCATTAGGGCAGTCGAAATCCATGGGGTGCATACACTCAACTTTTATTCATTTAAGTTACAAAATCTCACCTATTTCAAGTAACTATCATGGATTAAAAGAGGTTTTTGTATAAATATGCACTAACCTCTTGTAGGCAGATTTTTCCCAACTCAAAACTTCACTTTCCTTCACTTTCTAGGCTGGAAATGAGGTTGAAGATGGCTGATAGGTTTTTGATTTTCTTTAGTCTCTTTTATTAGTTAATTTAAAGGGTTGTTTAATTTTGATTGGTGGAAGCTTTTAATGACATCACCATTATGTCATAAATAGCCTTTTTCCTCATTTTATTTTCTTTCCTCCACTACTCATTTCCAATTTAATTTCTAGTAATGTTTATTCACATTTTATGTCATATTAATTATTTACTCAACGGGACAAGTCGGCCAAAAATCACCTCTGAAGGCGAAATGACCAAAATGCCCTCCGTTTGGCTTAACGGGTCAAATTTGTCTGTACCGATTGAAAATTTTTTCTAGGTATTTTCTTGGCATTCTAATGCCATTGGAACCTCAATGACCCTTCTCTAGAGTCCTAAAAATTATTTTATGAATTTTTCCCCGGGTCTAGGGCTCCTCGTTGCGAGAACCGCAACTTCCCTCTGGTTACCCATCGCTAGGGCACTGGCTCGTTTAACTTGGTTGTATTTTATTTCTAAAATTTTTACCAAATTTTTCTTATTAATATTTGAGTTAATTATGGTCCCTCACTTTAGTTTAAATATTTTTCCGGACATTCTAGCTGTCCGGACCGACACTGGTCACCGGAACAGCAGGATGTACGGAGTAGTTACCGGGAGGGTGTTACAGTACTCATCCTTTTGGTACCAAAAAAAGATGGCACATGGCGCATGTGTGTGGATTGTAAGGCGGTCAACAAAATCATTGTAAAGTATCGCCACCCTATACCTAGATTGGATGATATGTTGGATGCACTTTGTGGTGCTTATGTGTTTACCAAAATTGACTTGAAAAGCGGATATCATCAAATTCGCATGAAAGTAGGTGATGAATGGAAGACTGCATTTAAAACAAAGCATGGACTATATGAGTGGTTAGTGATGCCTTTTGGTCTAACTAATGCTCCTAGCACTTTTATGAGATTGATGAATCATGTGTTGCATGCTTTTATTGGAAAATTTGTTGTTGTTTATTTTGATGATATATTGGTTTACAGTAGAGGCATGAATGAACATATGCATCATTTAAGAGCTGTATTCGATGTGTTAAGAAAGGAAAAATTATATGCTAACTTGAAGAAATGTTCATTTTGCATGGAAAAGGTTGTCTTTTTAGGATTTGTCATTAGTGCTAATGGTGTTGAAGTCGATGATGAAAAAATTAGAGCTATTAAAGACTGGCCCATTCCAAAGTCTGCATCTGAAGTACGTAGTTTCCATGGACTAGCTAGTTTCTATAGAAGATTTATTAAGAATTTCAGTACCATTGCAGCACCATTGAATGATCTTGTCAAAAAGAATGTTAATTTTGTTTGGGAACAGAAACAAGATGATGCTTTTCACAAAATTAAAGACATGTTATGTTCCGCTCCTGTGTTGGCTTTACCTGATTTTTCTAAGACTTTTGAGATTGAGTGTGACGCATCAGGAATAGGTATTGGAGCCGTTTTAATGTAGGATAAGAGACCAATAGCATACTTTAGTGAGAAACTTAATGGAGCAGCTTTGAACTATTCTACATATGACAAGGAGTTGTATGCATTGGTACGTGCCTTGGAAACATGGTAACATTACCTTTGGCCAAAACAATTTGTCATCCACACACATCATGAGTCATTGAAGCATATCAAGGGGCAAAATAAATTCAGTAGACGTCATGCAAAATGGGTTGAGTTCCTTGAGACCTTCCCATATGTGATTCAATACAAACATGGGAAAGAAAATGTGGTGGCTGATGCCTTATCTCAAAGGTATAACCTTCTTGCCCTTCTTGATGCAAAGTTATTGGGATTCGAATATGTGAAAGAATTATATGCTGAAGATGATAACTTTGCTAGAGTGTATGCAGCTTGTGAAAAGAATACTTTTGAGAAGTTTATAGGCATGATGGATATTTGTTTAGAGAAAATGGATTGTGTGTGCCTAAGAGTTCCATGTGTGAATTACTTGTGAATGAGTCTCATGCTGGTGGATTAATGGGTCATTTTGGTGTTGCCAAAACTTTAGATGTGTTAAAGGAACATTTTTATTGGCCGAATATGAAAAGAGATGTTAAAAGAATATGTGTTAGGTGCGTTGTGTGTGCTAAGGCTAAATCTAGAGTTTTGCCACAAGGTTTGTATACACCTTTACCTACTCCTAGTGATCCTTGGGTTCATTTGTCTATGGATTTTGTGTTAGGATTACCTAGGTCTAAACAAGGCCATGATTCAATTTTTGTTGTTGTTGATAGGTTTTCAAAAACGACACATTTTATTCCATGCCATAAAACTGATGATGCTACAAATGTTGCAAATTTATTCTTTAGAGATATTGTTAGGTTGCATGGCATACCTAAGAGTTTAGTTAGTGATAGGGATGTTAAATTCCTTAGTCACTTTTGGAAGGTTTTATGGGGAAAATTGGGCACCAAGTTGTTATTTTCCGCCACTTGTCACCCACAAACCGATGGTCAAACTGAAGCAGTAAATAGGACACTAACTACTCTTTTGCGTGCTGTGGTTAAGCAAAATTTGAAGTCATGGGAAGATTGCATTCCACTTGTTGAATTTGCTTATAATAGAAATGTGCATTCTTCTACTGGCTATTCTCCATTTGAAATTGTGTATGGTTTCAATCCTTCAACTCCTTTGGATCTTTTACCTTTGCCTGTGAACGAGCTTGCTAGTTTAGATGGAAAAAGAAAAGCAGAATTGGTGAAGAAAATCCATGAACAAGCTAAGCTTCAAATTGAAAAGAAAAATGAAAAATATGCTAGTCAAGCCAACAAAGGAAGGAAGAAAGTTACATTTCAACCTGGAGATTGGGTATAGGTTCACTTGAGCAAAGAAAGGTTTCCTTCTCGAAGGAAATCAAAATTACAATCAAGATGTGATGGACCATTCCAAGTGCTGACTAAAATTAATGATAATGCCTATAAAATAAACCTGCCCAGTGAGTATAATGTCAGTGCCACCTTTAATGTTGCTGATTTATCTCCTTGTGTTGATGCAGGAACAGATTCGAGGATGAATCCTTTTGAAGCGGAGGGGAATGATGAGAATCAAGCTACATCCACGCCAAAGGAATTCATCCAAGGTCCAATTACTAGAGTTAGAGCTAAATCACTTCAGAATTTAATTTTTGAAATCTTAAGGAGCAAGGATTATAAGCTAGAATGGCATGAAGAAAATCATAAAGGATTAAATTTGGTGAAAATTAAGCTTGGAAGTGACCAGGTATCATGTGGAGCATTAGGTTACATGAAATAACCTGTGGACATGCATGCACCATATCCAACCCATGTACATGCATCTGTTGGTACCTTTTTAAAAGAATATTCCTTGCTGTTATAACCACCTCTCTTTTGGACT
This sequence comes from Hevea brasiliensis, assembly GCF_030052815.1. NCBI lineage: Eukaryota > Viridiplantae > Streptophyta > Magnoliopsida > Malpighiales > Euphorbiaceae > Hevea > Hevea brasiliensis. Next base: position 128,609,752 of record NC_079493.1, on the reverse strand, counting down.
TAAATACCCTTATTTGCTGCTGTATTAAATTTACTTTTTGTTAGGAGTTTTTAGTCTTTTGATTGATTAATTTTTGTTTGGACTTAAAGCTCCTTGCAGCTGTTATTAAAGTAGGGATTTTTTTGTCTTTAGCTTTGGAGCCAAGAGACTATAAATACAAGTGTAATGAGAGAGTGGATGACATACTTTGAATATTAATGAAAGATTGTTTCTGCTCCTTTAGTGAGTAAATTGGCTGTTGTCTTTATTCTTGTGAAGCTCATTAACTTGCTGACATTTCTATCTTGCAAGATTTAATGTGCATAATATTCTTGGTTTATTCATTCTCCATATGAAGTAGGTCAAGAATCCCATTTCTAATATTTTCTTTGAATTACACAACAATCTGATTGTGTTGGTTTAAAGAATCAAATTCATACATCTTGATTTGGTGCTTTTCATATTGTTCCTTTAATTCTTAAATGTAGGTTTTTCAAGTTACCAATTACTTGAAGGTTCACATCACATCAATGATGCTTGACAAATATAAAAACTTTATTACTTTATTTTAAAAAATAAAATAATTTAATTAACTTTTTTAATTTATCTTATGTAACTTTTTAAATTGATTTTTTTAATGCTTTACAAATATAAAAACTTTATTATTTTATTTAAAAAATAAAATAATTTAATAAAATTTTGTAATTTATCTTATATAATTTTTTAAATTGATTTGTTTATAAAATTAATGACTATGAAAAATGTATTAATTTAAAATAAATTTAACATAAAAACAACAAATAATTTTTTTAACAAAATTTAATAGTTAATTTATATATGGTAAATTTTATTAAAAATTATAAACATAGGTTACCGATTTATTATAATAATTACATTAAATTAAAATAATTAATTATATTATATATTGTTTTTTAATAATTATTTTTTATTAAGATAATAAATTTTTCATAGGACAAAATACATTTACAAATAACTATTAAATTATTATTTTTTAAATAAAGTGATTTATTTATAGTTTTTTTTTTGTCTGAATTTATTTACTGTTGACCAAATAATTGCTCCTATCACTTGCATGTGGATTTGGATTACAAAATACAAAAACAAAAACAAAAACCTCCGTTACTAAAATCAAAATTCTAGCGAATTCTTTCTCATTTCCCAAATTCATAACCAAAACCTCACAATTTCTCACTCAAATTCTTACACCCATCCCCCAATCTAATCTAATTCTTCAAAAATTTCCCTTCAATTCCATGTATAATTCCCCAATTTCGATTTTCTCCGCACAATGACCAACACCATTGTACCCAAGTCCGAGACCAGCCCTCTGGTCTCGCCATCGTCCTCCCGGTCGGTTACCGAAACGGTGAATGGCTCGCACCGGTTCGTGATCCAGGGCTATTCGCTCGCCAAGGGAATGGGAGTGGGCAAGCACATTGCGAGCGATAATTTCACGGTGGGAGGGTACCAGTGGGCGATATACTTCTATCCTGACGGCAAGAATCCCGAGGATAATTCAACATACGTCTCAGTCTTCATCGCCCTTGCCAGTGAGGGTACCGACGTCAGGGCGTTGTTCGAGCTTACGCTAGTTGATCAGAGTGGGAAAGGGAAGCATAAGGTTCATAGCCATTTCGATCGCTCGCTTGAGAGTGGCCCCTACACGCTTAAGTATCGCGGTAGCATGTGGTAATTTTCTTGATTTCTGGTTGATCCCGATCTTTTTCTTTTCTTCTTTTCTTCTTAAAAAGATTTTTTTTTTTCTTTTGGGTCAATTTCGATGGATGGTATCATCTTTTTTTTTTTTTTTTTTTTTTATTTGACTGGTCGTTTCCTTTTGTAATTTCGATAGTGGGTTTAAGCTCAAATCATACCCTTCATATGAATTATCATTCATGAGTCAGATATTACGCCATGTTATTATTGTTTTCTATTGTTTCTACTGTGATCAAAGATTTTCTCTGATGGGGAATTGTGTCTCTGATGGGGCATTTTGAGAAACGCTCCAAGCTTATTATTATTGCATTAGTCTAAGAAAGTGGGGTAAGGAAGTGGATGATGAATTAATGACTGACATTGACCTAATGAGTGTAGTTATCCATAACAATAATCAAACACTTTCAATGCTTCAACCAAGGAGAAGGGAATTAAGAGTGAGGGAGCATATATTATAGCTATTACATTGATGCTTTTAGTTTATGTTTATCCCATAAATTTAGGCAAACTGAAATTTCTGAAGCATGTTCGTGGTGATGATCTTGTTTAGCCCATTTCTATCATGCTGGTGTAAAGACCTTAAAAAGATGTCTTTAATGTTAATATAACAGTTAATTAATGCATTTCTTTTTCCATTTGATGCTTGGACATCACACAAGGTGTGCAAATTTTTCCAATCAGTTAACTTCTCCCAATAGAGTGCTTACCCCCATCAATTCGGTGTTATGTGTCTTTTTTTACAAGGTTAAATATGATAAGGTAGTAGGTTTGTTACCAGAGGCTGATGCTTCTTTTGATTTTTGAATAAATGCACTTTCCTGGCAGCTAGATCTTAAATTGATTTATCTATCAAATTAATGGCATAGATTTCAAAAATGACTATCATACCAATTATAATTCAGATTCTCAGTTGATGTCTCTCAAAATAACACTGCAACAGCTATTGTCTATGTAATGGTGTTATTCCTAAAAAATTTTGTTGTCAGCATTATGTTTGGTTTATGATGGCGCTGATTATGTGTTACATGGTTTCTATAATGGTTTAAATTGAACTGGGAGGGAACAAGTTTGTAAACCAAGCTCTGTTCGTCTCTGTTTTTCTTTTCTCATAACTGCTGTAGTCCTGTGGCTGGTCCGCTTGGCTTTTGTAGGAACAGAAAGATAGGAACTAGGTATGGAGAATGTTTTGACCTTGCACAATTATTCTGTCATCTTTCTGTGAGGAATATGAAATATATGGAATACTCTCTCTCTCTCTCTCTCTCTCTCTCTCTCTCTCACACACACACACACACACACACACAGTGTACGCACACTGAAGTTGCCTGTTAAGTTTAGCTGGCAGCAAATACTATGGCTTTTAATTAGTTGATGTCATCAAATACTAAATCAGCGATTAGTTAATGTCTGAGTAACTTAGCAATGAAATTTTGTCCACCCTTGTTTATCATTAAGAAAGCCTATCCCATTATATTGTTATTATCTGTCTGCATCTCTCTAGTTGCTTTCTTGTAATTAAGCAACTAGGCAACATTTCTTGATGATCTCATCTAGTTGCATTATAAATGCCCTAGTACGGAAGTGTGATAAGTTAGTAGGTGAAATAGTAAGAAGGGGAAAAGAGAGACTTAAGATGATGTGTGATATCAAAGGAAAGGATTACAAGTTTTGGATATTGAAGTGGACTTGGTGTTTACCAGAGGCGGACTTGGTGTCTAACAAAGCTGATTATTTAAAGGTATGGAGGTATTGGTGGAGCCTCTGCTGTGGGGTTTTTGAGATTGTTATTACTTACTAGGGTGAGATTATGATGGTATAGTTTGCTCTCTGACATGTTTTGAAGATCTTGAGTCTGTTTAACTTTAGCAATTAGCTCCTTGCATTCTTCTTTCTGTTTTTTTGTGTGTGTGTGTTCCCTACTACCCCTTCCTTTCCCACCCCCCCTGGCGCTCTTTCCCTCCCTTCTCTTTCTTCTTGTATACTTTATTTATTTATTTTTTTGTCGAACTTGTATACATTATTTGAACTGAGTTAAGAAGTCTAATAATAATAGTAATATATTAAAAAAAGCACTTGAGGGAATTGCTTGCTATAAATGTAGAAGTTTAGTGGATGTGGGGTTCTATCCCCCTCCTTTGTGTTATAAATTTTTATTACTCTTGCAATGCTCTCAACTATCTTGATTATGTTTTGTTTTCTCTTTTGTCGTCCCTGTTTATGTCAGTCCCAATTATATTGACATAATTTCAGTTCAATTTGTATGTCATTGTTGCTGGTGTGTAAACAAGTATATGTATATTTTAGGGCTTATCACAAAATCCACCAGACCACTTTGGTCTATATTGTTTTAAAATTTCACTTATTGTTCCTATAATATCCTCACTGAGAAAATAGAAGATTTTGAGGAACTAATGCATTTTATAATATAATAATTTAAGTGCAATTTTAAAATTAAGGGACCAAAATGTAATATAATATGAAATATCAAGTACTAAAGCGTACTGAAAAAAAGGATTAAGATGTTGTGTCATGGACAAAGCCTAGGGACTAAAACTGCTAGTTTTGGCCAAATTGTCTCTAGTGTTTTTTTTTTTTTTAATTATTATTATTATTTATTTAAATAAGTTAATCCTATATTTTGAGGTTGGGAGATCATTTTCTCATCTATTTCCAACCTCTGGATTGTGGTTTGTTGACATTTTGCTCATTTTCTGATACTCCTTTCATAGGAAATAATAATATTGTTAGGGGGGGCTTGGTATGAGGATAATAAGGGGTAATTATTAACTTTATAATTTTTAACACCTTGTTGATGTTGTTTGGATACTTAAAAGGATTAGGTTAACTTTTGGATACTTAATTCACCTCATTAATATTTATGCCCTTTTGAGGGTTTAAATGTTAACTTTGGGGGGACTAGGTTAATAATTACCCTCTTTAAAGGTTAAAATTTATAACGGTAGTATTTAACTCTTAATTTTTTAACCTTCTACCAAACACATCCTTAGTATTTGCGGCGTAAGCACCAGAAATGTTGATTCATTGTCGGTCCTTTTTTGTTTTCATGATTACATGATTCATTGTCAGCTTTCTTTTTACCTGGATATTAATCTTGTTGGTTTCTGCTTTAATTCAGGGGATACAAGCGATTTTTCAGACGAGCTTTGCTTGAAACATCTGACTTTCTCAAGGATGATTGCCTGAAAGTAAATTGTACTGTTGGGGTAGTGGTTTCAGCAATGGGTG